>NW_026897848.1:0-37651 GCF_033153095.1 Gastrolobium bilobum | reverse complement strand
TATAACCAAAAATCGGACAGAGTAACCTCTGTAAATCGGAGACAACTGAGAATTTTCCAATCCCACTCCCAAATAGTTCCTGATAGACAGTTTCAATAATATTCATATTCAGAAGTACCAGTCATGCAATATAATCAGATACCCATCCATGGGCGCATGCAGAATTTGGCTCCGTGCCACTAATCTAACAGCATGCAGTCCAATACAGAAACATAACTGAATACTACATAGTCATATCAACATGCCTGAATACAAAAGGTACATGCATAAAACTGAATGACATGTACAAGACATATACAGGCCATATACAAAATACAGGATCTAACATAATGATCCATCACTACGGAAATACGAAATACATAGGTACACTCCAAAAAGATTAGTAGCCTACAACTACTCAAAATACTGATCCGTCAAACGTCTCAGCCCCGTGTCGTGTCCCTGCCTAACGAAGGCTCACCGGAAGTCTGTGCACCTGAAAATGTTGCCCCAACGAGGGGTAAGATTTCAAATCTCAGTAAGCTCCAGGTTTATAGAGAATTCTCCATACCCCTGGCTCACTCCTGCATGAAAGTCAGATACAGAGTATACCAGTACAACATATAACAAATATCATAACAGACAGAACATATAACCATATCATAACAGAGGTGTGCGCTGTAATTCCCAAGGGATGACCCCAAGCGGAATTCAACGCACGTGTTCCCAAGGGATGACCCCAAGCGGAACCAGAGTATCTCAGAGGTGTACATAGTCAATCTCAGGAAAGTCCTAAGAAGACATCAATGTACCAGAAGTCAATACAGAATTTATATCAGAACCAGTCATATCATATCATGTCATATCAGATCATTTCATATCATATCATATCATTTCATATCATATCATATCATCAAAAATAACTCTATATGAATGCACCTATACAGAGTATCAATACAGTCATAGAGTCCAACCATAGTCCACTAACTATGGTGGAGCACTCAAGCAGGAAAAGACTCCTTAAACATAGAGCTTACCTCTTGAAGCTTTACCAATACGCTTACTTGTGGAACAAGTTACTTTTATCGCTTCAAGAGATTTCCGATCCTTCTCAATCCCTAGGCACACCTAGAGAATAATTTACAATGCATCAATAAAATGATACTATGCCATGATTATTTCATAAGCATACATTTTATCGCTTATTTTCCTTTCTTTATATTTTTGCCAATTCTATGCCAATACACAAGTCTAGACCTCTATATACCCGTTGACGTTCTTTAATTTAATCAAGCATTTCCTTAAGAATTTTCCACATAAATCACGCTATTTTCTTTAAAGTCGCGGGCATACCCTTAGGGACTCAAGGTATTCTTCAACCATTTTTCCTGTCATTTCACTTCTTAACTCATCCATGGGTACATTAAAATGCAACACATTTTATTAGAATAAAATGTAACCAATATATATATACCCCTAAACATCCTATAGTTCGAAACATAGAGCAAGTATTTGTAGGATTTTTTTTCCAACTTTGGCATTTCCACCAATTCATCCATTTACACTACATTCCAACATATTTTACCTTTTCAAACATACAATAAAAATTTGCATGATGAACCCTATATAACCCATGAAGGCCGAAACCTAGGGGAAAGGTGCACTAGGGCTTTTCAATTTTTTTATCACAAGTTGATGCTTACTAAACACTATCCTTCCTAACCAACAACAATCCATCATAATTTTCACCTTCTAACATCAAATATTTCCCACTCAAAACATGCTCCAAATTTTCAAAACATAGATCACAAAATAATACCATAGAAATAGAGGTTTCTTACCTCTAATCACTTGTACAAAGCCTAGAGAATAACCTCCAAGCAAAGCTCCATCAAAAACCCACTTTTTCTCCTCCAATGAATAGTAATCCGAAAATAAGAGGAGGAATAACTCTTCACACACTCAACTATAGCTCAAATGGATAGGTGCAATGGATTCCTTGAGTGGTTCCTAATCAATTTCAAGTGGTGGGTCATAAGATTTGGTTGAGAATTCAAGAAGAAATCAACAAAACAAGCAAAACCCTAACCCCCCCCCCCCCCCCTTTTCCATGGCTGAAGCTCGGCCCTTCAAGAGAGAGAAGAAGAAATTTTTGCAATGAATAGTGATTCATTTAAGTGGCCAAGCTATTTAGGCACATGTGGCCCTTTTGTCGGATGTTTTTCTATCGCGTATTTCACTTAAATTTACCCGAAACTTAACTTAAAGCTACGGATATATTTTTATTTTTCTAAAGTTATTTACATTAATTTTTATTTCCTAAGGAACAATATTCATAATTCACGGTATGGTTTCTGCACCGTTTTTAACGAAATGCACTGTGAACCACTAACTGTCAGTCTTTTACTTACGAAACTCAAAACTTATAAACTTATCATCATTGGGCCTATTTTGACTTGTATAGCATACATTGGACTTTCTTACTCTTATTCCATCATTTATTTATTTTCTGGACTCTACCGGTTGCTCAACAGCAGTACAAAATACCCGGTAGAAACACTATTCACGAGATTTTCACGGAAAGTGCCAGACTATACAATTTTTCATTCTGAACTCATATTTGTCGTCAGAATTGTCAAATTATGTCTCTCAAATCATTTTGCTTATTTAAGCTCTACCAGGTTAATTCACAAGATTGCGAATTCTCCGACAGAACGCACTGTTCATAACATAGTCATGATTACAGTCAAAATACTCGGAATCACTCACTGAACCTAATTATGGCATTTAAATCCTTAAATTAAATCTCTAATTAAGATTTACCATTTTGGGTCATTATATTCACCCCACCTTTTAAGGATTTTGCCCACAAAATCAAATATCAAATATAACATATACCTGACGTCAAACTCAGGGTACTGCTGGAGAATCTCATTCTCCCGCTCCCAAGTAGCGTCCTCAGGAGTTAATCCTTCCCATTGTACCTTGATCATGGGAATAGTCCTGTTCCTCAACACTTTTTCATCACGTGCTAGAACCTTCAACGGTCCCACAACAAACTTCAAGTCTTTTCTTACTTCGATATTGTCCGGCTGTACAATGTGGGATGCATCCGGCACGTATTTTCGAAGTTGACTGATGTGAAAAACACTATGCAAATTTGACAGATGTGGAGGTAAGGCAAGCTGGTAAGCCACAGGTCCGACCCTCTTGATAATCTGGTAGGGCCCAATGAACCTAGTACTCAACTTCCTCACTCCAAGAGCACGCCCAACACCCGTAGTCGGAGACAAACGGATAAACACATGATCCCTTCTGAAAATTCAAGGGGTCGATGCTTTGCATCATAATAACTCTTTTGGCGACTCTGTGCTTTCTTCAATCGATCCTTAATCATCATAATTTGATCGGTAGTCTCTTGGACCATATCAGGCCCAAATAAATGCCTCTCACCAATTTCTGACCAACAAGTAGGCGCCCTGCACCTACGGCCATACAAAGCTTCATAGGGAGCCATGCCCAAACTGGCATGATAACTATTATTGTAGGAAAATTCCACCAACGGAAGATACTTATCCCATGCATTTCCCTGCTCTAAGGCACAAGCCCTCAACATGTCCTCCAGGGTTTGAATAGTCCTCTCAGTCTGACCATCAGTTTGGGGATGATAAGCTGTACTCAGCCTCAGCTGTGTACCGAATGCCTGCTGCACTGCATCCCAAAGTCGAGAAGTAAATTTAGGGTCCCGATCACTAATGATACTTTCAGGAACACCATGAAGTTTCACAATCTCTCTTACATATATCCGAGCCAACTGCTCTGTGGAGAAACTCGTTTTAACTGGTATGAAATGTACAAACTTTGTCAATCTGTCAACAACTACCCAGATAGAATCAAAACCAGCCTGAGTTCTCGGTAATGCCACCACAAAATCCATAGAAATACTGACCCATTTCCATTCCGGAATATCCAAGGGCTGTAGTAATCCAGAAGGTCTCTGATGCTCAATCTTAACCTTCTGACATGTCAAACACTTACTAACAAACAGAGCAATGTCTTTCTTCATTCCCGACCACCAGAAATTTTGTTTCAAGTCTTGGTACCTTTTGGTAGCACCAGGATGGATAGTGTACTTACCCATATGGCCCTCAGCCAATACCTCATCTACCATTTGACCCTTCGGAACAATGATCCGATCTTTGTAAAACTTAAGACCGAACTTATCTGTGGACACAAAGTTCTGCTCTTTCATAGACTGAATCTCTTCATCAAGCAATTGAGCTTCTTTAATTCACTCAACTAATGAGTTCAGGACTACTGTAATAGTCAATAAATGCGGACTATCCTCTTTATTCACAGGAATGCGGAGATCCCTGAATTTCTCAATCAAATTATTCTCAGAAATCATCAAATTGGCCATACCAAGCGCCTTTCTGCTTAAAGCATCTACTACTACATTGGCCTTACCGGAGTGATATTGCAATTCAAAATCATAATCCTTCAGGAATTCCACCCATCGGTGTTGCCTCATATTCAGCTCTTTCTGATCAAACAGATACTTCAGACTTTTGTGGTCACTATAGACAATGAAATCAGCCCCGTATAGAAAGTGTCGCCAGATTTTCAATGCGAACACTACAGCTGCCAACTCAAGATCGTGTGTCGGATAGTTCTCCTCATGCGGCTTTAACTGCCGAGAAGCATAAGCAACCACCTGACGAAACTGCATTAAAACACAGTCTAACCCAAACTTAGAAGCATCACAATACACCACAAATTTACTGGTAGGATCCGGCAATATCAATACCGGAGCTGTAGTCAACTTCCTTTTTAACTCTTGAAAGCTCACTTCACATTCTTGGGTCCACACAAATGGGTTCCCTTTACGGGTTAACCGTGTCAAAGGTAGTACCATTCGTGAGAATCCCTCAATAAAACGCCTATAATACCTAGCCAAACCAAGAAAACTCCTGATCTCTGTAATATTTCTAGGATGTTCTCATTCTAACACTGCTTCAATCTTACTCGGGTCCACTGCCACTCCTTCAGATGAGATGACATGGCCCAGAAATTGTATCTCAGAAAGCCAGAATTCACACTTTGACGGTTTAGCATATAACTGATGCTCTCTCAGAATCTGCAAAAAAACCTTTAGATGCTCAGAATGCTCTTCTTTACTCTTTGAATATATCAGTATGTCATCTATAAAGACCACCACAAACTGATCCAGATAGGCTTTAAAGATCCGATTCATATAACTCATGAAAATGGCTGGTGCATTTGTAAGCCCAAAAGGAATAACCAGGTACTCATAGTGTCCATATCGGGACCTGAAAGCTGTCTTCGGAACATCATCCGGCTTTATCCGGATCTGATGATATCCGGACCGGAGATCAATCTTCGAAAATACAGTCGAACCATGCAACTGATCTAACAAATCATCTATACGCGACAAAGGATACTTATTTTTGACAGTAACCTTATTCAACTGCCGGTAATCAGTACATAACCTCATAGACCCATCCTTCTTCTTAACAAAGATTACCGGTGCTCCCCACGGAGACACACTCGGTCTGATAAAATTCTTACTGGACAAGTCTTCGATCTGTTTCTTCAACTCAGATAATTCAAGAGGTGACATCCGGTATGGGACAAGAGAGATAGGCCCCACACTAGGCAATAAGTCAATTGCAAATTCAATTTCCCTCTCTGGAGGAAAGTGCGGAATTTCATCCGAAAAGACATCCTCAAATTCAGAAACAACTGGAATACCAGAAATTGGCTCCTTATTGGTGCCAACCGAACCTCCTAACATAATAAACCCAGAATCTCCTTCCTTTAAGGCTTTTATAACCCGAAGTACAGATAAGTAAGGAGACTTCCCTTCTTCATCATGAGACGAAACAGAAATGGTTTTACTGCAGCAGTCAATCTTCACACAGTATTTAGACAACCAGTCCATTCCCAAAATCAGATTTACAGATGCAAGATGCAAAACAATAAAATCGGCAGAATACTCCTTGCCTTCATACTTGAATTTCACATCTTCACAAATATACTTTTCATTAAAAACATTCCCCACAGCCGTAACAATACGCATAAGAGTTTTCATTATTGTCAAAGGCAGACCAAATGCGTCGGCTACATAATCAGCAATAAAAGAATATGTGGCACCAGAATCAAATAATACACTAAGCAGTTCATCTTTAATAGAAATCATACCTCGCACCAAAGTAGAGGATTTCTCAGCCTCTAGCTGAGTCACTGCATACACTCGGGCAGTAGGAGGTGGGAGAGGTAGAGATGGCTCCTCAATCATCATAGGGGCCGGGGTAGCCTGAATTGCAGAAACCTGTCCCCCACTAAAGAGGCAGTCTTTAATAAAATGCCCGGGTTGACCACACTTATAACAAAGCCCTTTTTCTTTCCTGCAGACCCCTGCATGGGCTCTTCCACAGATAGCACATTGAGGAACAGATTTAAAATTCCCCTGCTTTGAATTCCCTATTTTCTTGAACTTACCATCAGACTGTTTCACCTGCAAACCTTTTCCCTTGGAATTTCCAGTATTACTTTTAGGACCCGAATTAGAAGCTGTTTGGTCCTTGTTCTTCCTTCTGTAATATTCTTGAATATTTTTACACTTTTTAACAAGTGCAGCAAAAGTATCAAATGAGTCACCTGCAAGTTTTTCAGAGATGTTATCATGTAATCCTCTATGAAATTTAAAAATCAAGTCATCCTCTGTAGGTGGAGCTCTCTGGAAATGAGAGTATTTGGCCAGCTTATTGAACTTATTCAAGTATTCATCAATAGACATCTGACCCTGCTTTAGTTCTTCAAATTCACCCTTCTTCCTTATCCGGGCTTCAGCCGGAAAGTATTTCAGCAAGAATTGCCTTTCAAACAAAGGCCAGGTAATAGCATAACCCTGACATTCCAAGGGCTGACGGGTATTTCTCCACCAATCGGCTGCATCATTCTGCAACATATAAGAAGCATACAACAATTTCTGCTGATCATCACACTCCATGACAGAAAATGCGATCCAATTCTTCTAACCACTGAATTGCAACAATAGGATCAATGCCTCCTTTATAATTTGGTGGTGCATGTTTTCGGAAGGCATTAAGCATTCTTTCTCTTTGCTCTCTATTAGTGGCTGGCTGTGCCACACCACCCCTGTGACTAGATTCTTCATTCATATCATTATTTCCTTCACCCTCCACAACAATGGGATTTTCAGGAGGAGGAACAGGCTGTTGTGGGGTTGGTTGTGGCTGTGGCTGTGGCTGTGGCTGTGGACCTTGTCCACCTGCCCTTACTTCAGCCAATAGTAATCTCATCATCTCAACATTTGCCAGTCTGCTTGCTTCCATCATTTGTTGATTGGCCAACCTATTAGCCTCTATCAGATCTTGATTTGCTTTCATCATTACTTCCAGCTCTCGCTGCCTAGCTGCAGCCATATTTTGCTGCATTTCAGTTAAGGCCATTATCATTGGATCTGGTTGTAAAGAACCACCCCGCTGCGTTACACGAGGCCTAGCCAAATCAGCTATAGTTGGATTTGTCGGGTCAATAGGAGGATCCAGAGTCCTTCTTGGGCGAACCATAATTCTGCATATTTCACACAAAGGAATGAGTTAGCTACGCTCACACTCAGTGATCAGACATGCATATCATAGTACTTCAAGGAAAACACTCTAGAACATAATAACCCGAACAATTTATGCAATATTTCACAGGCTCTCCTAGAGAAACTGCTCTGATACCACTTGTAACGCCTGGAAACTTGCAAGGATCAACGATTGTCCCCACACACTAACACGAGACTTTTCAGCGTGCTTTGTCCTCACTCACACACTTTCCGGGATAACTTTCCAGGAGGTCACCCGTCTCTGAATTGCTCCAAGTCAAGCACGCTTAACTGTGGAGTTCTTCCGATCCGGGCTACCGAAAAGTAGATGCATCTTATTAGTATAGGTAGTACCAACTAATTCTTATAAGTCATTCCCAACTGTACCGTCCCATACCAGCACAGTATCTGGAATCCCTCTCTTTCGGGTGTTGATTCGATTCACTCATGTACCCCCGTCCCTAGAAGCCTGCCAGGAGCCGCTCCTTGTCCGTGCCCTTGCGCACCGGCGATCACTCCCCGCCCTCGTCAGCGCCCGGGATGTTACATGCCCACCAGCTTCCGTCTGGTTCGTCCTAAAACCACACCGTACTGGATGAGAGGCCCTGCTCTGATACCATAAATGTAACATCCCCGTCTCGAGCCGGTTCAATTAACATACATATGATATAGACAGATATAGCGGAAGACTTATCTTACGGAAATACGGGCTAACTTTTTCTTTTTCTTCTTAGCTTCATACAAAGTATAACCAAAAATCGGACAGAGTAACCTCTGTAAATCGGACAACTGGGGATTTTCCAATCCCACTCCCAAGAGTTCCTGATAGACAGTTTCAATAATATTCATATTCAGAAGTACCAGTCATGCAATATAATCAGATACCCATCCATGGGCGCATGCAGAATTTGGCTCCGTGCCACTAATCTAACAGCATGCAGTCCAATACAGAAACATAACTGAATACTACATAGTCATATCAACATGCCTGAATACAAAAGGTACATGCATAAAACTGAATGACATGTACAAGACATATACAGGCCATATACAAAATACAGGATCTAAAATAATGACCCATCAATACGGAAATACGAAATACATAGGTACACTCCAAAAAGATTAGTAGCCTACAGCTACTCAAAATACTGATCCGTCAAACGTCTCAGCCCCGTGTCGTGTCCCTGCCTAACGACGGCTCACCGGAAGTCTGTGCACCTGAAAATGTAGCCCCAACGAGGGGTAAGATTTCAAATCTCAGTAAGCTCCAGGTTTATAGAGAATTCTCCATACCCTTGGCTCACTCCTGCATGAAAGTCAGATACAGAGTATACCAGTACAACATATAACAGATATCATAACAGACAGAACATATAACCATATCATAACAGAGGTGTGCGCTGTAATTCCCAAGGGATGACCCCAAGCGGAATTCAACGCACGTGTTCCCAAGGGATGACCCCAAGCGGAACCAGAGTATCTCAGAGGTGTACATAGTCAATCTCAGGAAAGTCCTAAGAAGACATCAATGTACCAGAAGTCAATACAGAATTTATATCAGAACTAGTCATATCATATCATGTCATATCAGATCATTTCATATCATATCATATGATTTCATATCATATCATCATATAACTCTATATGAATGCACCTATACAGAGTATCACACACAGTCATATAGTCCAACCATAGTCCACTAACTATGGTGGAGCACTCAAGCAGGAAAAGACTCCTTAAACATAGAGCTTACCTCTTGAAGCTTTACCAATTCGCTTACTTGTGGAACAAGTTACTTTTATCGCTTCAAGAGATTTCCGATCCTTCTCAATCCCTAGGCACACCTAGAGAATAATTTACGATGCATCAATAAAATGATACTATGCCATGATTATTTCATAAGCATACATTTTATCGCTTATTTTCCTTTCTTTATATTTTTGCCAATTCTATGCCAATACACAAGCCTAGACCTCTATATACCCGTTGACGTTCTTTAATTTAATCAAGCATTTCCTTAAGAATTTTCCACATAAATCACGCTATTTTCTTTAAAGTCGCGGGCATACCCTTAGGGACTCAAGGTATTTTTCAACCATTTTTCCTGTCATTTCACTTCTTAACTCATCCATGGGTACATTAAAATGCAACACATTTTATTAGAATAAAATGTAACCAATATATATATACCCCTAAACATCCTATAGTTCGAAACATAGAGCAAGTATTTGTAGGATTTTTTTCCAACTTTGGCATTTCCACCAATTCATCCATTTACACTACATTCCAACATATTTTACCTTTTCAAACATACAATAAAAATTTGCATGATGAACCCTATATAACCCATGAAGGCCGAAACCTAGGGGAAAGGTGCACTAGGGCTTTTCAATTTTTTTTATCACAAGTTGATGCTTACTAAACACTATCCTTCCTAACCAACAACAATCCATCATAATTTTCACCTTCTAACATCAAATATTTCCCACTCAAAACATGCTCCAAATTTTCAAAACATAGATCAACAAAATAATACTATAGAAATAGAGGTTTCTTACCTCTAATCACTTGTACAAAGCCTAGAGAATAACCTCCAAGCAAAGCTCCATCAAAAACCCACCTTTTCTCCTCCAATGAATAGTAATACGAAAATAAGAGGAGGAATAACTCTTCACACACTCAACTATAGCTCAAATGGATAGGTGCAATGGATTCCTTGAGTGGTTCCTAATCAATTTCAAGTGGTGGGTCATAAGATTTGGTTGAGAATTCAAGAAGAAATCAACAAAACAAGCAAAACCCTAAACCCCCCCCTTTTCCATGGCTGAAGCTCGACCCTTCAAGAGAGAGAAGAAGAAATTTTTGCAATGAATAGTGATTCATTTAAGTGGCCAAGCTATTTAGGCACATGTGGCCCTTTTGTCGGATGTTTTTCTATCGCGTATTTCACTTAAATTTACCCGAAACTTAACTTAAAGCTACGGATATATTTTTATTTTTCTAAAGTTATTTACATTAATTTTTATTTCCTAAGGAACAATATTCGTAATTCACAGTATGATTTCTGCACCGTTTTTAACGAAATGCACTGTGAACCACTAATTGTCAGTCTTTTACTTACGAAACTCAAAACTTATAAACTTATCATCATTGGGCCTATTTTGACTTGTATAGCATACATTGGACTTTCTTACTCTTATTCCATCATTTATTTATTTTCTGGACTCTACCGGTTGCTCAACAGCAGTACAAAATACCCGGTAGAAACACTATTCACGAGATTTTCACGGAAAGTGCCAGACTATACAATTTTTCATTCTGAACTCATATTTGTCGTCAGAATTGTCAAATATGTCTCTCAAATCATTTTGCTTATTTAAGCTCTACCGGTTAATTCACAAGATTGCGAATTCTCCGACAGAACGCACTGTTCATAACATAGTCATGATTACAGTCAAAATACTCGGAATCACTCACTGAACCTAATTATGGCATTTAAATCCTTAAATTAAATCTTTAATTAAGATTTACTATTTTGGGTCATTATACTACCCGACCTGGTGAAGTTCAGGACGAGATATTGCTGAGATCCGAGATCAGGATCTTGTTAATTGACTTTCGCACAAAGACTACTTAGCCGAGCTTGAGGGAACCGAGTTCCCAACAATTTTTAAATTTGGTTCCACAACCTGATAATTTACTGGGGTTGCAATTCTCACATCTCAATTAAGATTGGAACCAACAACCTAGCAATAAAGTCAATATTGGCGAGGGTGCATAATTGGGCCACAAATTCATGCCGAATCAATATTTTTTTTATCCATTCAAGCATACATATTGAAAAAAGGATCATGAATAATATCCGTATCAGTATCCAGCCAATCTATATTATCCTACTAAATAGCTTGCTCAACATTTATCTTTGGGGGCATGTTTCTATCACATCAAACAGAGAATAAGTATAAAGAAGGAATTACATAACTAAACACATTCATAAGCCACTTTTTTATTTATTTATAAATCACAAATTTTTTTCACTTACGAGAAGGAATCTGTTACAGTTTTATTTATTTTATTTTATTATTATTTATGTTATTTTATTATTTTCTGAATTATTAGATTGTTTAAGTTGATAGTTATTTTTCTTGTTTAATGTGTTTGATCCTTCTCGTTACTATTTATGGTCCTTTAGTTTTAGTGTTCTTCCAACAAAAGAAAATTAAAACTGAAATGAGTGAAATAAAGTAAAATAACGTCTATAATTTGATTCTATCCCACTTCATTATTGTTTAAGATAAACTTTTTTTTTTTTTTACCAAAAAAAATAAAAAAAAGATAAACTTTTTTTAAAGGATCCATTATATTTTTCGTTAGTCTAGCTAATATATATTGTATTATACAAAGCATCATTACTGTAATTTCAATATAATGGAAGATGAATTACAATACCTTACAGAAATTTGTAGGGACGGTTGTTAGGGATGAGGAGTGAAGCAGCACCGTATAACAAAATGTGGTTTATAGATTTAAATACTTAGTTGATGGTGGGACCGTGCATTTTCAATTTTAGTACAAGTTGATTGGTATTCACTTTAGAATAACTATATTTGTTTATATTCTAGAATAACTATATTTGTTTATGGGTTTTATGTGTCTCCTTCAACAGAAATTTTTTTACCTCCAGCCATACACACAATTCAGCAATGGGTCCCACTAAAAGAAGAAAAAGAAAATAAAAATGGAATGGACCCACGTATTTTTTGAGTCCGTAGGAAAAAGCATTATCTTCTTTAAAAGGAGAAAAATAAATCCCTTTGTTTATATTCTAGAATAACTAAATTGGGATCATGAACTAGATATCAAAGGTACTGATTCTGTTTTATTAGATTATGCTACTTTATATTATTTATTAACGTATTGCATCGAACACTTTACTTTTTAATATTTAATTTCTTGGCTATTTTCGTAAGCTGATTCATAATAATCATAACTAATTACGTCTTCCCAACCATGTCAGCATTACTCCCAAAAAGTAAAGATTATACTACAAACAACCATGGGTTATCTATATTTTTTGGCTAAAACAATCGCATGGCGGCTGCTCCAAATATCTTTAATTTGATTCTTGTTCCACACTGACAAAACAAGATACTTTATATATATATATATATATATATATATATATATATATATATATATATAAGGAAATAATTATCTCATGTTACATGAGATAATTATCTCATGCAACAGAGACAAAGTAGTGTGGTTCATATTATTTTTTTTTTTTTTACAATTGGTGGACCCCACTATCTTATCTCTGTTGCATGAGATAATTATCTCATGCAACATGAGATTAATAGATCCCATATATATATATATATATATGGATTTGATGAGTGTCAAGTCACTGAATATAAGTATTTGTCCAGTCACTAAATCATAACTATATAAGAGTGAATCAATAGTGGTAAAGGAAGAAAGAGAAAAAGGAAATCATAAGCATTCAAAGATGAATCAATAAATATAAAAAAATAAATCAACAAAACGACGTAGTTTAGTACTGACTTGACCATCCAGTGACATAATAAACAATAAATCCTATATATATATATATATATATATATATATATATATATATATATATATTCTTAAAGCATATAACATTGTGTCATTCTGGATTTAAACTGTTGATTTCCGTCAATCAACAGTTGATTAACGAAAATCAATGGTTAAGATATAAAATGAAACAATATTATATTCTTTAAAAGGACAAATATTTTTCTACAAAATGTAACATACTTTTTAGTTTTTACACTTTTTTCTATACCCGAGTTGCATTTTTTTTTTTAAATTACATTCATCATTAGATGAAATTGCAATCAATTGTTATGGAATATGTCAATTGAGATGAGTGGTTTAACAGTGAAAGGAACAAATAAAGATCATTAGATCTTTCACAGGTGATTAAGGAAATTTGAGAAAATAAAGTAATGTAACTTTGTTAATTATGAGACTTTTAAGTAACTTTCAATCTTAATCCTGCTTTTAGTATAAAAAATAAGGTAAGCAAGAATATATTAGGCGGTAAATGAGTAAGTATTGAAATAAATAACACAGACCACACATGATTTCAGATCTTCAACCGAATGCATAAATCATCTTATTATAAAACGATAGATCAAATTATGCAATGTCTGCGTGTCAAGTAGGTACATGAGCAAACTTAAAGATCAAATGTATACCAAAAAAATTAAATAAAATTAAGATCAATGAAAAACAAGCAAATGATAATTCACACTTCCATTTGCTCAGCGAAACATGTCCATCATTTATTTTGTAACTGTTGAGAGACTTGTCATTTGATTAATTTAGCAACGATACAAGCAGCTAAAATTTTAGTGGGCTGGGCGTGGATTATAAGAGCCCAAGTCATGAGCTGGCCCAAACTTGTTGGATGTGTGTGGGAAAAATTGAAAAACTCGAATGTGACCCAAACAAACAAAGATCAAATATTAACAGTTTGTTTGGATGAATTTTTTTTTTTTCAAAAATTGTTTTTTTAAAAAAAAAAGCACTTCTTGAAAAAAGTCTGTTTGGATGTCAGCTTTTAAAAAAAGTAGAAGTCATACAAAAAGTCAAAAACCTATTTTTTTCTAAAAATTTTAACTTAAAAAAAAAACAGAAGTCAAAAATCAAATATTTTTTTTAAAAATCAAATATTTTTTTTAAAATCTAAATAGTTCTAACTTTATAAAGTAGTCTTAGAAGAAGGAAGTGATAAAAAAGATTTTATTAAAAAGCCAATACAAACGCAATAGTGTAGTGTGGAGTGTGGGGGAAAGCCTCTTGCCGTGAAAGAACCGCGATGAGACGGAGGCGGTGGCGGCGTTGCCGGAAAACTTCTTTCGGGTGCCGGTGGTGAGCTTCAGTTGGTGTATGGCATAATATTGCGGCGAGCTTCAATTGGTTTCGGACCTCTGCGGCTTCGACAAGGTGAAGCTCAATGCGGCTTGTTGAAGTGCAAGAAATAGAAGGTTCTGTGTATTCATTCTTGTTTGGTCAAATGAGATGTTATGGTTGGTGTCAATTTTCAATTGTTTATTCTCATGTTTTATGGGATTAGTGTTTCTCATGTGATAATATGATACCTTTAATGATTTTTTTTCTACATTCATGATATTACACAGTTTCCTGTTTAAAAAACTTTCCTTTTGGTACAGGAATATTTGAAGGAAGCACCATATCCAGCCGAATAAATTGAAGAATTCATTGTGGAAAAGTTGACTTCATTTTTGAGCAGTAATGCAGCTTATTTATAAGTCATAAAAGTTGCAAATCAATACAAGTTCAATCAGGTTCTTTTTTTAAGCCCCATTTGCAAAGTTACTCCCGTTTGTAAAATCATATTAAGATCTGTATATGTTTTTTGTTGAGTCAGTTTGGTTCAAAAGTTTATAGTTTAAAATGGTATTAGTTATTCTTTTTCGTTCTGTACTTTTGTAGTAATTAAAAGCTATTGCTAGGTTCTCTGGAATGCATTTTAGCCTCAATAGTGGAGTTATTTTCATCCCATTTTTGTAAGCATGTTGCAATCTGAATATAAACTTTTTTGTTAACAATTTGCTCAGCAACTTTGAAATGGTGTTCTTTATGTTTTTTGTTTCTGGATTTCTGTAAAATTTAACAACTGCTGATCGTATAGTGTTTGTATATCTGGATTGCATTTTTTATTATTTATAAGGTTTCATGAACGTACTCCAATTGAGAAATATCTAAAAATTTCTTGTGGTGTTGTATTTCACCATTGCCAACAACCATTTCCTTTGGTTGTAATGGCTAATGTGTTGTCCCTCTTATTTTCTGTTTTTCTAATTTTGACGCATTTATTTCTAGAGTGCTGCTCATGTGTATTCAGAGGTCAAGGGTGTACATGCTTTCTAGGATGCTTTATCATCAACTCTAAGGTTAGTTTTTTGGATCTATCATATATGGCTATGATTTATCATGTCTGTTCTTTATTTTTTAGTGTAATTCTCATGAGACATTTTTGTATTGATTAAAAGCTAGGAGTTCATAGCTTGTAGAAGGATTAGTTAAGTATTTGATAGCTCATATATAAAAGGATAAAAACCAATAATTGAAGAGTACTTTTATCTCAATACTTGACTTAGTTGTATGTATCAGGATTAAGCAATGTACGAGGATCAAATTAATGAACTTCATGCTGACCCACTGTTTTCCTTGTCAAAATATTGAAAAGACTTATACTAATTCTCTTCCTTGTCAAATTAATGGCTGCATAGAATGTGCTGACTTAGCTCAGTTGTCATTATCATCATGTAGGATCTTGTCTAGATTTTTGAGAATTACTTATCTTAGGATGTTTTCAAACATCATTATTTCATGCCTTTGCCTTTGAGTTCCCTTTATAATTTGGTGGCATGTACAGAGCAGATATTCCCCTCATATTGTGTCCAAATATCTCCCAAGAATAATAAAAAATTAGAAAATAAAAGGCAGAGATCTTTCATATCAGTGCAAAGGAAGATTGAAAGTAGTAGATATTTTAGTTGCAGTTGTTGTTGAAGGAAGGCATAGATAATTTGCCAGAAACTGAACATATGGCCGAATTGAAAGCAAAACAGGTCACTTAACACGAACAATGATGCAGCGCAAAGCGAATAGTAATTCATGATGAATTCGATCGTCATTGTACCCATCCCAATTTCATGATATGAGTAACATATGCATGACATTGCCCATAGATAAGTGTCACTATTTGTATTGGAATGGTACACCAATGTCTAATTATACAAAGCCGAGCCCCATTTAATTTATCTGACTTTCTGTTTTTGATATTGTGGTCTCCTCATCGCCTTTTTTATCACCGTGAATGATCAATTGAGCTTTATTATCGCTGCTATCATTGCTGGGATCTGTGACCGGTAGCTGCTGTTCTTGCATGGAGTTCTCCTTTGCAGGGGACGGTGGCATTCGACCTTTGTATTCTTTAGATTTTCCCCACACAACTAGATAAAGTCCAGCAACCACCACTATTGCTCCAATAATACTGATATCATAATAATTCATCAGAAAATGGGGGGGAAATAAGGTCAATATTTTTAAAGAAAAAAGGGGGAAAAAACTGAATTATAGCATTTGCAACTTGCTAGTACCTTCCAAGGTAAAGTTGCTCAGAGAGGATGATGCAAGCCAAGGCTATGACAATGATCATACGCAAGGGATTAAAAGCAGTCACAATAACTGGGCCCATGACTTTTGTGACCATGCCTTGAATATAATACTTGACTCCTGATGTAACTATTCCCTGTAATGATTTAAGAAAAGGAAAAGAAAAGGATTTAATGAAACTTGAGATATTAGAGCTGTGGGGTGGGGGGTATAGTACAACTTGTGTTGGGTCGTTGAGTACAGGTTTTGTTTCCACTTTCAGCCCAAATAGCTGTTTTTTTTTTTTTTTGAGTAGACTCAAGGGTATCCCCATCCCCTTTGGGGGTGAGACTAATCCCAACCGTGCATTGTCGGTCCCTTGCGGGGATAGCACTACCCAATCTGTTTTTTTCATATCTAGGACTCGAACTCAGCCCAAATAGCTGTTTTAGTTTAGTATTAACGTACTATCCATAAGCACTGACCGCGTAAGCGGGAGCAAAGAGTCGTGTGTCCCAACCCCGAGACCAGGCATGAGTGCGATGGCGCTCCGCGATAACAGCTACTACAGAGCTTTGAAGTGCACCTATAAAGCAAACCCAGGTGGCCAGGGACATCGGTGCTTTATACTTTCTCAATGTTATAGCCTGCAAAATACCAAACCATGAATACGTTTCTCATAGGTTTTCAATAAATATGTGATGTTATCTGATGTTTAAACTAGTTGGAAATGGAACTATATATATGTTCCATGTTGCCTGCTGCAAATAGCAACAGCTTACCTGCAATATGTAAAATGTAGAAAAGCCTGCACAACCAATGAGGATGAAACATGTTCCTGTGACCCAGTGCTTGCCAGTTGGGTCGTTCACATTCTCAGGCTGGCCAGCATGGCTGTTTGACGATCCCACAACACTAATTAAGGGACCCTTGTACAGTGCCATTAGCAACGTGCCTCCAAAACTTATTGCGGTGCCAACCACTTTGGCTTGACATGCTACCTCCTTAATCTTCATGTGTTCCAATCTGCTTAATATAATTAAATGTATGATTGTCCATGTCCCTTATGCATTTGCTGCAACCAAACCAAAAATCGTGTTTTTGCCATTTTAGATGTGTGTTGTTAGTATGGTTGTACTCAGTCCATATGGGATATATGGAACATGAAGTTCACAAGAAGTACGTACACTGTTCTACTAGAATGATTGTGCCTAACCTCATGCCGGGAAAAAAGCACGAAGGTACTCAGCATATATATTTAGCATAAGTGGGATATCTTATCATGGGACTCTGTTTTTTATTGTGGGTTAGGTCGGAAGAAAAAGGTAGATTGTGCATATATTTGGTGACCGAAACTTTGGTGTTCCCTTTGGCACTACAATTCCACGCCTTTTCTATCTTTCATAATTATTAATTAACAAGTAATGAAAATGATTATCTTGTCTCTAAACTATGGTCGTTTTCCTAGATATTTCAAATTGAATCTCTTTACCCTGCCAGCCCCTTCCATTAATCTTGCGCTCTTTTTACAGGATGTTTGTTAGGGTATGAGCCAGTGGCAGAGCCACTTAGGGGCAGGGTGAAGCCTTGACTCGGACTAAAATTTGAAAATTAGCCATGTTTTTAAAGTGGCTAAGTTTCTGATTAAAATTTAGTGTTAGGCTCAATCTAAATTTTTGTTTGTCTTAGTTTAATAAATGGGCTGGCTCCGCTACTGGCATGAGCCCTAAGAGAGGTAACAAAGAGAAACGAAAAGAGAATGAACTTTAGAATTATTATTCAGATGCTTCAAAAGGTTTACAAGGTTCTTATTTATACATCAGCCATAGCCAAAACTATACTAACAACCCTATACACAAGTCACCTTATTACACGTACCCAGATGCTGAATACAAGCAACCCTTAACAACCCATTCAATGTCAGCCAACTAACTCACTTATTCTGCACATGCATTTAAGCTACAAAGTTGTTTAACCTTGTAGAACTTCTTGTAGAACTTCTTCTAGAACGTGTTGATCTCCTTAACATAACTAGGGGCGTAAATGAATCAGAGGGTCTATCAGGGGCCTATGACCTGGCCTTCCTTAGGTCTGACATAATCTGCTCTATTTTCTGAATAGAGTATATTTATTCTTTTAGAAAAGTTCATTTAAAAATTAGGATATAGTCCCACTTTAAAAAGCTTGGCTTAAAAGCATGCAAGCTAGCATTTTAATTTTTTAATAATATAATATATTTATGATATATATTGTTCACTTAAAGACATATCCTGAAATTATGATTTGTAACACTAATTTTCAAAATAATAGGACTAATGTTATTTTAACAAATAATAAATATTTATTTAAAATTTAAAATATTATATTAAATTAATTTAGTAAAGAAGGTGAAAATTATATGCATATATACATATATGAAATTTTCATATGATCTTTATGAACATTATTTCATGTGATTTTTGTGAATAAATATAAACTTTAGTTTGTAACTTAGTAGGCCTTACAGGTCGTGTTAGACTTTTTATTTTTTTTATAATAGGTCAGGTCAGACCTAAAAATATTTTACACAGGCTTAGATTATCAAAGCCAAAGTTTGGTATAACTTGACTCATTTACACCTCTAAACGTAACATCTTCTCCTTATTCACATTCGACCATGTCCTCAAGGTCAAGGTTTGCATAGCAATGCCTTAATTCCAACTCTCTTTCCCGTGAAGAATCTTCGGGTACTGTATGCGACCATTGAACCAGAAACTCACAGACTTGCTCCTCACGACAAGACACAGTTCCCCTAAAATAGCAATAGGGACCTGAACTGGTGTGTTATCAACCGCAGAACAGGCTCACTGCTAACTGCTGAGAGCCTACACAAGGTTTTAACTAAGAAACGTGAAACACATGGTGTGTTTGACAACCTGGTGGAAGCTTCAATTCATACGCAGTCGTGCCCAAGGTACGAGAGACTTTGAAAGGACCAAAAAATATCTTGATAAGCTTATGGTTAGCTCGCCGTTCCACAAAGACCTGACGGTAAAGTTGCAAGCGAACCCAAACCATATCACCTACATTGAAGGATCTCTCTTTATGGTGCTTGTCGAACTGCACTTTCATATGATTCTGAGCTCTTTGCAGATGCAGTTTAGTCCTTGCAAATATTTCATTATGATGTTGCAATATGGTATCTATAGCTTCGACCTTGATGAGTCTTCTTGGATAAAAAAGAATCATGGTTAGAGGTCTTTCAAACACTTCTTTGTAAGGAGCCATGCCAATAGCAGAATGGATTGCCAAATTATAATGATGTTGGGCCTAAGCAAGGAAGTGTGACCATAAATGAGGTTGTTCATAGCAGAAAGAATGTAGGTACTGCTCCAAGTATTTGTTGGTAACTTCCATTTGACCATCTGATTGAGGATGGTAAGAGGAAGTAGTCAGTAAGGTTGTGCCACTCAGCTTGAATAGGTGAGTCCAAAATCGACTGAGAAATATACTGCCTCAGTCTATTAGAATGGAGCGAGGAAAACCATGTACACGAACAATAACATCAGAAAATAAGGTAGCAACAATTGCAGCAGTCTAAGATGTAGGTAAATTCCCAAAATAAGCGAATTTAGAGAGCCTATCTACCTTTACATAAATGGTTGTAAACCCTTTGAAGAGTGGCAAACCAGTTATAAAATCCATGGAAAGCTCTTCGAAAATACCTTCAGGGACAGGTAGGGGCTACAACAGACTAGCGGACTTTGAAGTTTCATATTTCACTTGTTGACAAACATGGCAACTTCAAACAAAATATCAAATTTGAAATTTTCACAAATATAACATTAAATTCTAGCTCAAAAAGAATTGCGTTAAGGTTGCCATCCTCAAACACTCTAGACAAGGCATCAACAACAACATTAGTTCTACCAGGCCTGTACTCAATACGAAATGAATATTCCATGAGTTTACAGAGATATTTTTGTTGCTCAGCAGTATGTATGGTCTGTGTAAGGAGCTCCTTTATACTTCTAAGATCTGTGCGAATAGTAAACTTAGAACCCAACAAATACTTATGCCAATGTTTGACAACAACAGTTATGGCGTACAACTCCCTAATGTATGTAGAAGCATTTTCCAATCTGCCTCCCGACTTTTTACTGAAGTAAGTAATTGGTTGCTCATGTTGGAGGAGAACAACACCAACTCCACTACCTGAGGCATCTGGTTCAAGCACAAATGCCTCTTAAAAATTGGGCAAACACAACACAGGAGTGTGAGACATAGCCTTCTTTAATTATGAAAAGGCCTCAGCTGCCTTTGCAGACCGCACAAATTGTTCGGATCCTTTCAAAAGCTCTGTCAAGGGAAGAGCCAGCGAAGTATAGCCCTTCACAAACCTCCTATAATAGCCTGCGAAACCCAAAAAACCTCTCAATTATTTAAGAGTTTTGGGAACAGGCCAATCAAGCATCGTATAGATCTTCTTCGGGTCAGCAAAAACACCATTCTCAGCCACCGTATGACCCAAGTACTCTATATTCTTTGCACTAAAAGAGCATTTGCCGATTTTAATGAAAAAATAGTGTTGCTGCAAACAACTCATTGTGACTTCCAAATGTTTCACGTGCTCCTCGATGGACTTCCTAAACACCAATATGTCATCAAAGAAAACTATGATGAATTGACGAAGGTAAGGTGTAAACAGGTGGTTTATAATTGCTTGGAAAGTAGCATGGGCATTAGTCAAGCCAAATGACATGACTAAGAACTCAAATGCCTCTCTTGAGTCCTAAATGCAGTCTTATGAATATCAATTGGCAACATTTGTATTTGATGATACCCAACCTGCAAATCCAACTAAGTGAACATAATAGAGCCTTCTAATTCATCTAAGAGCTCGTCAATAGTGGGAATATGGAAACTGTCCTTAATTGTGACCTCATTTTGAGCCCTATAATCTATACGGAGCCTCCAAGAGTTATCCTGCTTCCTAACTAACAAAACTGGATAGGAAAATGGGCTTTGTGAGTGTTGGATGAAACCAGAATTCAACAAATCGGATACTTGTCTCTGAATCTCAGATTTCTGGCTTTGAGCATAACGGTAAGGCTTTTCGTTGACTGGTTTGGCACCTTACACTAAATGAATTGAGTGGTTCAATCCCTTAAATGGAGGTAATCTTCAAGACAAACTGAACATTGTTGGAACTTCACCAGAATTGGCCATAAAGCTTGATGAACCGAAGCTTGAATAGCCAATAACTCAGGCAGTAGTACAACATCCTGCACAAGAGGAACCCTTTAAGCTTGCAACGCATCATATACAACCCAGTCTTGATTGACTATTTCATCTAACAAAGCATCTACTAAAATAATCACGAGTAACTTTCCCTAGCTTCTCAAGACAAGGTGTAAAAACCCGCACCGTTAATTAAGGAAATTAAGTAATTAATTATGTTAAATTAGGAAATGATCCCATAATTGACCCTAGTAATTATTAAGAGGCTTTACTAATTATGATAAGTGATTAAGAATGCTGAAAGTCGCTTTTCGGAAGAAAAGTGCAGATACCGATTCTGCTAGTCGGTATAAAAGCGTACCGAAAAAGTATCCCGGAAAAGTATAATAAGTGCATGATAATTCCTAAAATAATATATAAGACTTGTAAAACGAGTTTCAAGTTAAAATAATAAGAACTGGTGCCAGAAACTGATACTGGCTATGAAAAGCGCGTACCGAAAAGGTGCTCCGAAAAATATAATAAAAATATGATAATTCTTGTAAAATTGAGTATATTAAGAATCCTGAGTTTGAGATTAAAATGCTAAGCGTAGCAATTAAAGTTAATACTGTGTGTTTTAAGCTTAAGTGACTATTTATTTGATTGACACATGATCCTAGGGCAATTCCTTTTGTCTTGAGCGTGAGTTTCTGGTCCTCCAGCAGCTGAGTGCTTCTCCTCTTGTCACCTTCACCTTCCCTCACTCTCTTGAACCAAAGGAGCCATTTTTACTCTTGGTTTCTCTAACTAAACATCTTGTGGTTGTGGGGAGTAGCCTTGTTAGTGAGTGAAACTCCTTTTTCTGAGTATCCAGTTGCTGTGAGGGAGTGTGGTTGGGCTGTGTTCCTTGTTGGTGAGGTAGGGGCCTTTACCTTGGCTTTGTGGAGCTTCATGGAGCTTTCTTTGTGAAGAAAGGAACCACCTTGCTGTGCATTTTCGTGCACCCTTCCAAGTCAGAATCTTGGGAACTAGTTGTGAGCTCCAAGAGCCTTCCTTTGCTGAGTTTGAAGCCTTGAGTAAGTGTTGAACCTTTGGTCTTGTGTTTTGATGATTAAAAGAGGTGTCTTGGTATGTTTAATGAGTTAAGCAAGTAACCAACAGTTGTATGAACCTTAATGTGCCTAAAAATGCATGCTTTAACGTGTGTAAGTGTTAAAAATGGAACCTTGGAAGGATATCTTCGCGAAATACAGAAACTGCATTCTGTCGCGAAATATCCGGATATTTGCTTGTGAAATATCCGGATATTGATATCCAGATATGTGTATCCGGATATGGGAATCTGGATATCCGGATATTGATATCCGGATATTGCCATATGGATATCCAGATATTGGATATCCGGATATGTCCCCGAGGAATATCCGGATATTCTGGGATTTCGTAGAACAGTAGCTGTGCTGTGTGTACAGTAGGCTATTGGGGGTTTGTGGACCCTGGATTGATGAAGTTGAACTTCTGTAATTAATAAACTAAGTTAGAATCATGTGATTAAGGGCTTGTGGCTTTGTTAGAAGCCTTAAGACGTATAACGTAAAGGAAAGACGTTGTCTTTAAGTGTATGCTTGTAGAGTTTGATTAATGATGTATTATTGGTCCATAACAGATTGTGATACTGCCGTGTTTGGGCTTTGAGATTGTGGACTCTTGGCTGAGATAACTAGCTTGCAAGGTAAGCTTTCGTGTCCTCGTTTTAGCCATGTTGTGGTTCCACATGTCCCATGGAGGTATGGTTATATGCATGTTGTGTTACATGTTTTTGATGTTTTGGAAATGCTATTGAGCTGTTATATGCTAGTGCCTTTATGATATGCATGTGGTGTTCCACCTATACGGTAAGCCTGAGTATGTAGTACATACAATATGGTGAGGCTTGTGGGTGAGGTGCAAGCGGTGTTCCTTGTACTACATGTAGGTATAGACGTATTCCTGCATTTCTCTGGCCAGTAGAATAGTGATAAACACACATGGCATGAATATCTATTGCACTGCATAGTTTTGGAACTTATGTTGATATAAATGTTTTTAGAACTTATATTGCACATGTAAGTGAGCTTGGGGTGGAAGATCCTTGAGGACCCCTTGTCTTACTGAGATTTCTGGTTTAGAGATCTCACCCCACGTTTGGGGAATGCTTATTTCAGGATCAGGTAATGTTGAGGTTGAGGCCCCAGGCGGCAGGAGGCCGGAGCTGAGTTAGATATTGATGATATTATATGCTGACACGTTGGATGCTGGATATGCTTGCTGCTTTTATGCTTTTAGCTTCATTTTATGATTTTGGATTATCATGTTGAGACTCTGTCGTTATGTTGTTGATTTGGTGAGCATGGGGATTGTCCATGCCACGTAGACTAGTTATGTCTTGTTTTAGTTGGAGTCGTAATAATGTATCAGGATTATTGTCCGGATTACGTGATGTAATGCCGTGACTTAGATACTCACTTTATATTTTATATTGAGGTATTTCAGTTAGTTGTCTTGCAGTTTACATACATGCATTGTTTTTATGAAATTGATTAAGTAATCAACTTGGCTAAGTATAATGACGTCATAGTTGGAAAAGAAAAAGATATTCCGTAATTTTTAATTAAACGCAGCTTAATACGATAGTATGATAACATTACCGGGTATACACGGGGTGTTACACAAGGCATGCCCAAAATGATGTCGATATCTAATAATTCCAAAAACCTACAGAGCACACATAAAACACGCGCCTTGAATTATCAAAGGCACCTTCACGCACTTCTTCATTGACAACATGAACTTCCTGTTCCCCAAAAACACACGTAATCTATGTGAATGTGTCATTGTTAATGAGAGTTTTAGAGAAAGTTCTTTTTGGATAAAGTTGTGAGAACTTGCGGAATCCACTAACACCGAAAACTCTACACCATGCAAGCTAGACATAAATAGACAAAGAATGATGATGGTTTTTATCACACAACGCGTGTAAGGAAGCATTTTTGGACTCACCAACATTTGTGTCAATTTGTTCATCCTCCAATTCACCATCTAGCTTACTTTCTTCTCCCACCAATAGTAGCAATTTATTCTTGTTCCTGTGCTTTATAGTCCACTTTTCATCACATTTATAGCATAGTCCCAACTCTCTTCTCTTATGAAATTCATAATGAGACATCTTCTTAACCGTAGGAGGGGCTGGTAAGGCCAAGTTTTGTGACACTGATAAGGTTAAGTTTTGCGACGTGGTAGTAGAAGACTGCACTACTACTCCCATTATATTCTCAGTCGACGAAAAAGATTTTGGAATGAATTTCTTTGGTGCAGATTGGAACAAATTGCTCAATTCACCAAAGTGATCATCATAAGCCATTGCCAATTGGATCGCTTGGTAAAGAGTCACATGTTGTCAGAGCTAAACAACAATAAGCAATTCCGAATGTAACCCAGATACAAAGAAATTCATAAGTAAATCATCGTCCAAATTAGGAACCTGATTTACTAACCCTTCAAATTGTTGTATATAATCACGAAGAGATGAATTTTGGGTTAGCTTGGATAAAACACCCTTCATATTCTTAAAACCAGATATACCAAATCTTTGACGCAGAGCAAAAGCAAACTCACGCCAAGAATGAACCTTCCCACTGTTAAAGGTCCACTAGAATCAAGAAGCTGCATATCCTCCATCTTCAACCCAGCCAACAGAACTTTGGTTTCTTCAGGAATGCTTTGAAGGTTGAAAAATAGCTCTGCTTTAAAAATCCAATTGTTGGGATCATGGCCATTGAACACCGGTATCTCAATGAGAACACCTTTGAGTAGGGAGCGTTGGTCATTGGGCTGTTGTTTCTTGGATGTATGAGTGGAAGAAGAAGAATCCCTCAATTTATTAATGCCACTAGTAATTGAAACAATGTTGTGCTCCCAAGAGTTTGATAGTGAACGCAACAAGGTGCAAGCTTTATCTTCCTCATCTAGATTTATACATATAGATGAAAGTTGCGCACAAACAGTGTTAAATTCATCTAAATGAGCATAGAAAGAATCACCTTCGCTCATTCGCAAATTATACAGCTTCCTTCGCAAGAACAACTTGTTCACGAGTGACTTGCTTTGATAAAGGCTTCCCAGCTTTGTCCAGAGATCCTTCGTAGTCTTCTCAGAAGTTACGTTTACTAGAATGTTAACTGCCAGACATAACCAGATCAGGCCAGTAGCAATTGAAAAAATGTCAGATCAGGCCAGTAGCAATTGAAAAAATGTTGTGCTCCCAAGAGTTTGACAGTGAACGCAACAATGTGCAAGCTTTATCTTCCTCGTCTAGATTTATATATATAGATGAAAGTTGCGCACAAACAGTGTTAAATTCATCTAAATGAGCATAGAAAGATTCACCTTTGCTCATTCGCAAATTATACAGCTTCCTTCGCAAGAACAACTTGTTCACGAGTGACTTGCTTTGATAAAGGCTTCCCAGCTTTGTCCAGAGATCCTTCGCGGTCTTCTCAGAAGTTACGTTTACCAGAACGTTATATGCCAGACATAACTAGATCAGGCTTCGTGCCTTTTAATCGTCTTTGGTCCACGCCTTCAACTCCTTCGATTTGCCTTCCTCTGACGTTCCGTCACCGACAGTTTTCATTGGTACCGATGGCTTCTCATCTTCAATCATGTACCACACGTCCTTGTCAACGAGCAAAGCCTCCACCTTTAATTTTCATAACTCGAATCACTTTCTTTCAAACTTTTCAACCTCGATTCGTGATTGGCCAGTCAACATCCTTTTCAGATCAATTTCCAGTTTTCTCTACGCCAAGAAAAAAACCCGAAATCTTGAAACCCCAATCTGCCATAGGAACCGCGGTCGCAAAACCAAAGCTCTGATACCAAATGTTGAAAATCGTCAATCGCATAACACACAAATTGAAAATGAAAAGGAAAGGGAAGAGAAAATCGACACAATGATTTACCCTGGTTCACACCCAATGTAGGTTACGTACAACTTGTCTGTATAACATTCACCTCATTGCCACTCATTACAAGTCACTCGATTTACAAGGGAATATAAATAGGATTTAGAAAATTCTAACATCAACTATTCATGGACCCAAGCTCAAACTACTAAGTAAAAGAAAATTACAATAAGGCAGAGGCCCACAATAATACCAAGCCTTTCAGGCTCGGGGACGCTGCCCCCTACACCCCTGCCGGGGCGGCTCTCCTGAATCTCCGCCAACAAGGACCTTCACCAGTATACAAAGTATGAACCATACCCAACAGTTAATACATTATTTGATTAATTACTTACCTTAGAATGACTGCCAACACAAAAGTAATGGAGGGTGTGGTGTTCATCACAGCCGATAGGAAAGATGCCGACGTTAATTTCATTCCCAAGAGGGCGAAGCATTGATCAAGTATTATTCTGTAAGTAAACAGCATACAATTAAACTATGTTGTACCAAAAGAAATTACACTAAATACATACATACCAACAATAAGTGTAAGATGATCATTACTCGAAGAAAGCCAGTGCCACAATCTCTAAAAATATCCGGGTAGTCATCTTAGGCCTAACTTTCCTGCAAAAATATTTCTGTTATCAGAGCTGAATATGCTTTGAATATGCATGCGTGGTTGATGGCTTGATGCTTATTATGAATGAACGGAAGGGCGCTGAGACCTTTCTAGAACAAATGCGAAGGGAGCGAGAGTTATGGCGGCGATGGCATTACGGTAGACTATGAAGACGTAATGGCTCATACCCTTGTTGATAGCATCCATTGCAAAAATGAACATTCCGGCTGAGCCAAATTGTACTCCCAACAATAGCAAATATGGCTTTGCATTTCTGAACCACGCACCCATCTCGACTTTGTTTATCTGCAATTCAATGCAAAAGCAATGGAGGCCTTCTTAATATTTATACCCACCCAATAAATATATGGGTTTAATAAGAGTTATGATGTAGGAAAAGTGATTGTGTTATGTTATAGAGATTCGTTTTGCGTGCCAGAGTTTTTTTTTTTTTTTGGTTTCAAAAATTGTGGGTCCCACAAAATGTTGTGTGTAGGAAAGTTGTTGTGGTCATGTTAAATTATAGATACAAAACCCTAAATATATTACGTAAAATTTATAAATAATTGAAAAAGTTGCTCAATAATTTCTGCAATACAAATTTCCGGTAGCGGTAAGGTTCAAATGCGAAATAAATAACAGTTTGTTTGCTAATAATCACATTTGAATGGTTTTATTTTCTCTAACAAGTTGATTTTATTCAAAAATAAAAAATGTTCTCACTTTAATTAATTATTTTGATGTTAGCTTTTAAGAAGAGTAAAAATAAATAAAAAATCAAAATATTTGCTCTTTTTAAGTTAAAAATTTTTAACTTCTAAAAAATGTAAAAGTTAGATCAACTTTACTACCATCACCACCGCCTCGGGGGAATCACCACATTTTGTTTTCTTGATTATTATTATTATTGCACTAACCTGCATCTGATTTGCCTTTAAATATTCTTTTTAGTAATTTAAACATAAATATTGTTTTTTAATTTTTTACATTTAAATATATTTTTTTGTTAAAAATACTTTTTAAATACTCCATCTGAATGTATTATAGCATTAGTTTTTTTTTTTTTTTTAAATAATGCATAATTTTTTTCCTTCCATCAAAATGGGTCATAAGGCATGTATATGTTATTGTTATTTTTTTTTTAATAACACCTTACATATATTATTTTATTTTTTAGATTTTTCTATTGGTTATCAATTAATCGGCTAATTCGGTCGATCTATATGTTTGGTGGTATCTTACATATATTATTAGTTGTTAATTCTTCTTGCATATAACGTTTCACATCACTAATAAATTAGAGTCAATATTAATAACATATTTATCTCAAATTAATTAGGATCGACATCACTAAAAAATTAGAGTTATTAAATAAAGATGATAGCAATTGTTAATGATGATGATGATGATGATGATATATATATATATATATATATATATATATATATATATATATTTGAAGTCATTTGAGATATATTTATCTTCGATCATCTCAAAATTACGTTGTTTTGTTTATTTATTTTCTTATATTAATTGTTTTACCTTTGAATGATTATGATTTTTTTTTTCTTTCTTTATCACCACTGATCCATCTTTGTACGATTATGATTTACTGGCCGAAGATAAAGATGTGTGTGTGTGTGAAAAAGTATTTCTATAGCCACTTTAGATAACATCATCTAAAACGAAGACATAGTTATAACGATAAATCTGTTCTTTTTTCTCTCTCTAGACATTCTCGGCTGACACAATGGAGAGAGAAAATACAAATTTTATGTCTTATCGGTCATACTTAGTTAGAAAAGGGTAGCGGTAGATAACCTTATCTAAAGTGACTGTAGAAATGTTTAACCCATATATAACTTGATTATATTATCTTTAAAAACTTAATTATACTTCTGGTTTTTCTATTATGGCTAATGCATAATTTTGATCTTCAATAATTTTGTTTTTCGGATTTAATCTCGTAATTATTTTTTTAAATTATAAAGTTATTTCACAGGTTTCTTTCTACCTAAAAGCCCTAAATTCTTATTTTATATTCAAAGTCTCCATAAAACTAACCCATTAAACTGTCTAAAATCTTTTTTCACTTAAAACACACCAATCAAAACAATCCTTTTCACCAAACATCATAAAATTTAAAAAATTTCCTCTCGAAACTCTAACTTCACTTTTTACAAAATCTTTGAAATATCATCAAAATTTCATCGAATTTTCAAAATCACTCTAATCAATTGTAATCTTAAATTCGTTGTAATACTAATCACTTGAGAAGAAAATGGGAATGCGAGAGTTTTAGATGAAGAAAAACTAACATAAGCGCTCGATTTAGCAATTAAAAATTTGAAGTATTAAATTGGAGTAAAAAATTATTGTAGGACTAGACTCACCCATTAATCATAATAAAAAGACCAAAACTGCAATTATACTAATTTTTTTTTTTTTTTTTGATAACAAATATTTTTTCTATCACAGGAGATAAAGTTATCTCCTGTAGTCCAAAATGACATTTTTTTTGAGATTTGGGATAAAAAATAAGGCTTTAATGTTTTTACAACAAATGCAGATAAGTTTTCTACGTTCATTCTTAAAATGATGTTGTTTTGGACTCTCAGTGCAGATAACATATCTGCATTCACTGCAGAAAAAATAAACCCAAAAAATAAATGGTATTTTAAAAATTTTACTTTCCTTTTGTATTATGAATTTTATTAAAATATCCCATATTATTTTTCCTTAAATCTCAAAACAATATCGTTTGGAAATTGCAGGAAATAATTTAAATCATATGACACGAGAAACATTAATTTTAAGTTGTGTGGCATATTTTCATCTACAGTTCTATTTATTCGTTTTTTATTTGGAAAAATAATTGTTCGCTTTTTTATCCTTACTTTAATTACGTACTCATAAATATATGTATTTATTTTACCGTTACGTCAATCTGCCTCCTTTGTTCTAACTTAGGTCCTTGGAACTGGTTTTCAAAAATGGTTCATCTTTGATACCGGCTGAGTTTTAGCTGGTTGAACTTTTTTGACACGAACTAAAATTATTTTGCTGGCTCCCCCACGGTACTTGAAAATTGTAATCCTAACTCTTAGTTAGCCAAAATTATAAACACTTTTTTTATGAATTGCATGTGGCCAACCAAAAGAAAAAAGAAAAAGAAAAGAAAAACTGTACCTTTAAAAGCGAAAACTGCAGTTTGTTTTTTAATTAGCAGACAATTTTACGTAGCACGTAATACAACATCTCCTCTTATATAAATAAATTTGGTCGCTAGCTAGCTAGCTAGTCGCTTCCCATTCAGCATGCAACATCGACAGCAATAGACAAAACTGAAAACATGCACTCAAAGCACTGAGGGAAAGGTTTTTTTGGACTTTACTGAGTTGTTACTAGCTTTCATTATGAATCATGTCGCTTTCATTTTGTTAATGCTTTCTGATTCACGCGACAGTAGTTCCAACAAAAAGAATATAGTAAATATCGTTTTTAGTCTCTGGCAATATCCATTAAGGCTTTTTCAGTCCCTAACAATAAAAAAAGAACAAATTAATCCCTGAAATTACAAAAAAGAGGCTACGTTGGTCCTTCTGTGAACTCCACCGTAACGGCCCAACTAACGGTGCCTATGTGGCACGTTAGTGTACTGACGCGGCTTGGACGTTGGACAGCGTGGATGAGCAAACAACGACGTTTTGTTGCAAATGGGTTCAGAGCTTTCCAAAGTAGGGCACGACGTCGTTTCTTGCTTTTAGAGTACTCATCAACCACACTGGAATGAACGGTAGTTAGACATCCATATTGCACTTAACTTTTTCAACTTGCAAGGAACCCCATTGTTTACCTCCGAAGCTTGGATGAACGGTGAGCATTGTGGAAGACGGTGGTTTATGGTAAGATAATCGACCCCGGACAGTGAAGGTTGTGGAAAGGTTGGTTCTTTGGTGGTTAAGGAAAGTTCGAGTGTGGGTGTTGTCTTACATGCACTAAGGTACGTGTTGTCAGAAATCCTTCGATATATGTGGTCCCCCTCACTACATGTTGTGTATTTTTTGTTGGATATGGTCCCCCATGTGTGGTCCATTGTCTGTTTATTTGGTTAGGGTTTACAAAAAACATACCCTTTTATGTCTATGGTCCCGGTTTGAAAGTTTTTTGGCATTTTTTAGTGCTAATTTGTGGACCCTGACGTTAGTCCCTGTATTGCATGCATATTTTGTAAAGGTTATTATTTTTTTGCAATTTAATGCCCTGTATGTTTACACGCCAGTGTTGAGTGATATAACCAAATGGCTATTGTTGTTAAAATGTGATTGGTTGTTAACGTTGTGAAGTAACTGTCATGTGGTGTGTTATTTTTTTCAGATGGATGAATATAGAGTGATAAGGTATCATCTTGGGGGTGTGTTAATCAGAGATGATGAAGGGGTCCTAACATATGCAAATGACAAAGTAGTTGACTTACCTGAGATGGATGCTGACTTTGTCAACCTGCGTGACCTTGATACTCTGTTCAAGGGTTATGGGTATGAGAAATGTGATCAGATGTTGTGGCTCATGCCAAACGTAATTGATTTAGACAGTGGTTTAAGGCCTCTGAGTACGGACACTGATATTGTGGAGATGGTTAAGGCTGCATTAAGTAATGGGAACTTCATAGAAATATATTTTGATCATTGCATTTCCATCTCTGATATTATTGCACCTGCACCTGTGGAAGGCAGTGATGAGGATGAGGATAATCTGCATGAGTCATTTGGAAGTGGATCTGATCACATTTCCTCAAGTGATGAAGATGATAGTGGAAATGGTGATGGGTTTTCTACTGACTCAGATGATAGTGTGGAGGATGAGCCATATAAGCCTCCTCCACCAGGGTATGAAGAAGAAACAGAGAGTGAAGAGGAGTTAGAGTTTATAGGTAAGGCTACTGGAAAAAAAAAGTGTAACAAGAAGAAAAAAAAGGTTGTTCAGGAGGTGGCAGGGGAAGATACAATGGAAGAAGAGGAGAAGCAAATGTCTTTCGAGGAGGATGGGTATGGGTATAACTCTGAAGAGTTGAACACTCCTCCTTCAAGTGGTGCTGAGGAGGCTGAAAGGGTTGTCAATCCAAGGTTTAATGTGGATGAGGTGTTTGGTCATGTACACTTAGAGTTGGGGATGGAGTTTGTGAGTTTCCAACACTTTAAAAATGCTGTCAAAAACTACAATATTAGTCTAGGAAGACAATTCAAGTGGGTGAAGAATGACAAAGTCAGAGCCCGAGCCAAGTGTAGTAATGAAGAATGTGATTGGATGACTTTTTGTGCTTGGAACAACAAATGGCCGCATTCCAAGTCAAAACATTTAATGACTCCCACACTTGCTGCAGACTTTTCAGAAACAAGAGGGCAAGTAGGGAGTGTGTTGCAAATAAGTTAGAAAAAAGGCTAATGACAATGCCAAATATGATAAAGGCTGAGGCCTATGAACACATGAAAGAGGAGTACAAAATTCATGTCCATTTGAAGAAAGTGACTGATGCTCTCCGGAAAGTATACCGATCGCACAAGTAATATAGAAAGTAAGTAGAGTATCGTCTCCACAGGGACTGTAAACCAAGTACTACAATAACCAGTCCCCTTAAGTTGGAAAACTCGGTTTGTTGTTTGGAAAAATTCCGAATTGATTTTGAGTAACAATAAGAAATAAAAATAAAGACTTGTTTTTGAATTTTTATTTAAGAGAAATAAAACAATAACAATGAGAATTGATTTTAAAAATATGAGAAAAACATTGTAGCTAGAGCGCACTCACCTTATGATCCCCACTTCTTACTTTGGATTGATTCACAATACTTATTCATATAATTACTCGGATAAATTATTATCTAAGAATATTTATTAGTTAACCCTCAATTCCTTGCAAGGTTAACCCTTTAATCCCCAATTGGAACCCCAATTCCTTGCAATGTTCCTCATGGTATTAAGCAATGAAAGCAATAATTTAAGCATCCGCAATTAAATACACATCTATTCCTAGCATGCATACCAATTGTTATCTTACCCCCTTTCAAGATCAAAACCCCAATATTTCTATCTAGGGTTCTAACCCTCAAACTATTCTCAACTATGAGATTGATCAGTTCTAATAAAGAAAATAGAAAATACGCACAAGGTAGAGACAAATATAATTATATAAATGAGTAAAACTAAATCAATCCATCGTAACAAGGGTTCACATAGGGCTCGTGACCCTAACTACGATAAAAGATAACTAGCCAAGCATAATCATGGCGAAAAATAATCCAATATTCAAAAGCATAAAATTAAGGAGAAAGGAGAAGAAGAACTTGATCCTAGGAATCCTCTCTGAGCACTGTCGTCGTCTCTCTTCAGAAGAATAGGTCTGAATCCTCCAGGGTTATGTTAAGAGGATATATTTATAAGCCTCTTTTATTCTTCCAAAAATACCCTTCCGAAAACACGGAACTTCTTTCCCGTAAACCGGCGCCAGTTGGCGGCAGTGTGGCGCACGTTTGCGCTGAGTTACTGTCAAATTGAAAAACCGGAACAAATTGCTCGTGAAGTGCTGCCAGTTGGCGCCAAAATGGCGCCACTGGGCGCCATATTCTTTCTCCAAAATTGGCGCAAGATGGCATGGAATGGCGCTACTTAGCATGGAATGGCGCTGATTGGCTTCACTTGGCGCTGGTTGGCATGGTGGCGCTAGTTTGCGCCATTCTGGCGCCAATTTCCTGGACTTTGTACTATGCAACATAGCGCAACATGGAACTTTCCTGTGTGTGGAGTCGTGTTAACAGGCTATTTATAATTTGTAATTTTCACTCCTCTTTTTCCTGTAAAAACACAACCAAAAGGTGAATATTATTGACATAGAAAGAATCAATATAAATAGAAAATATGTATTCAAATTTCTCTCTTATGACCCAATTCTTATCAATTTTAATACTGAAAAACCACACTTGCCAGAGGCACATCAAACCATTCCAAGATTTAAACGTTGCTGTCCCCAGCAATGTACAAGACTCAATCCAGGAAATATTTAATTAATCCAACATAACATTCCAGAGATACTCTCAGACACAATATGCTATGCATGCCTGACTTAACATCATAAAATCCCAATAATGTCATCAGCTTCTTAAAGATGCAAGTCTACATTGATTACCCCTCACACATATAATAATAATATTCACTCAACACTCAGTGTTTAAAGGTATCATGAGCACTCAATTACTCAAAGCTATAACACTACCATAGGCTTGATCATATTCTCAAAAATTCTTAAAATTGAAGAATCAAACACATGCATCAATTGATCAAAAGGACTTCACAGGTTGTAACTTAGCCGGGGTAACAGGTACGAAAATATGGATAGTAGCTCAAACAACAATGAGATTGAAAAACTAAATTTATTTCACTTTAACACATTCAACTCAATGATTTTGCTCCACTAACATTCCCACATAATTTCGGGAATTAATTCCTTCCAGCCACCTTTTACTCTTTTCCTTTTTCTTGCTTTCTTTTCTTTTTCTTTTATAAGGGCATAGATGAATTTTTCATCCCTTAATTACTTGACCTTTGTAGAGCTTACCTCAATTTCTTTATTTTAATTTTAACACATCCAGTGATTCAATCTCAATCAAGGTAAGTCACATGGACATAGGCTAAGCCATAAATCAGGCACATGTCATTTATCAACAAATAAGTTCAGACTTAAAGGGGCTAGCAAGGGAAAATTTCATACAGGTGGGCTATTTTGGCCATAAGCTAATAAGAACAAAATGCCTTTATCATATCAATCAATGCATGCATAACAGAGAAACAGATCAAGTTCTAGAGTATTACAACAGAGAGACCTCTCAACAAAAATTTCAGTGTTTAGGCTCAAACCTCACAGTTATGGTATGCAGACTCAAGAAAATTGACCTCAGACATTATCAGAATTTCACAATATTAATTCAGACAAACGAGCAATCATGCAATCCAATTATGCCTATGCAATGTCATGCTAGAAAGTCATACAATATATTCCAAGAATTCAGTCAAGCACATTAACTATATAAGCACATTTATACCTGAGAATTGCTTGAAACATTTTTATTTTTTTTAAGATATAGCACACAAAATAACTATAAAAAATTAACTAAGAAAATTTAAAATAGTTAAAATATCTCCCCTGATAGAAGAATTGCAGTTCCAAGATGCAAGCCTACCATTCCCAGATTTAGAGAATTGCTGTCCTCAGCAATAATTAAACCACAAGAGGAAGAAAAACCTGCACAATGGAACATACAGTGGCATATAGGATAAACTATAATGCGCACATTAAAACATCAGAAAGAGATATACTAACATAAAACAACTAAAAATACGAAACAGAAAAATAAACTAATATACAAAATCTCCGTCAGCAAGGAGATATCAATCAACCCTCTATGTCATCCCCCTCAGCAGCGTGGGATGACTCAGCAAATGGAGGATCTGGTGGTGCTGGATGCCTTGGTGTATGAGACCACCATTCCCAGATTTGGTCCAAACCAAGAAGCCATGTTAAAAACTCTTTGAAGCATTTATTTTTCCGAGAGATAGAGTCTCGGTGTCTCTTGTCAAACTTCAGCTTCCGGTGTCTCTTCCAACTCGTATCAAAGAGTTTGATCACCTCATTTCTCAGTACCTTCTTTCGTATAGGATGACGCCTCCCTTGGGGTTTTCTCCCATGTTTGTCATTATCCTCATTGAAAATTTTGTTGGTATGGGAAAAAGGATCTTTATTTTTCAATTCAGTTTCCTCTTCCTTCAGTGCTTCAATCACCGCCTCCTTATTACCCAAGAAGACATTTTTTTGAGGTTGAGGAAGCTCCTTCAAATCCACCTTCATGGCACCATCTTCCTTGGCATAATCCGCTACACTTCATTTTTCCTTTAAGACTTCAAGACTAAAACAATCGTCTTTGTGAGAAGACTGTTTTAGAGAATCAAAGACGTTGATGGTAACGGTCTCATCATTCATCCTTAGCTCAAGCTTCCCGTTTTCAACATCAATCAGTGCCCGAGCAGTGGCCAAGAAAGGTCTACCCAGCAAAAGAGGCATCTCAGCTCCCCCTTCCTTGTCCAACACTACAAAATCAGCAGGAAAGATGAACTTGTCCACCTTTACAAGAACATCTTCAATAATACCACTAGGCTTCCTCAAAGACTTATCAACAAGTTGAAGAGATGCCAAAGTGGGCTTTAACTCGGTGATCCCCAAGGATTTACAAATAGAAAGGGGCATCAAATTAATGCTAGCCCCAAGATCGCATAATGCTCTGCCAATTTTTGTGTCCCCAATTTCAATAGGAATTTTGAAACTCCCTAGATAACTGAGTTTGGGTGGGAACTTCTTCAGTATGATGGCACTACACTCCTCAGTGAGTGTTACAGTTTGGCAGTCCTGCAACTTATGCTTTCTTGATAACAAGTCCTTCATGAACTTGGCATAATTGGGCATGCAAGCCAGAGCTTTAGCAAAGGGAATGTTGATATGCAATTTCTTGAATATATCCAGAAATCTTTCATAATGCTGTTTTTGAGCATCTTTCTTAAACCTTTCTGGATAAGGTGCCATTGCCCTCATATATTCTGGTTTCGGTTCAAACTTCTTCTTTGCAACTGGCTTTTCCACTTCAAGTTTTTCAATTTCTTTTTCTGGCTCACCTGCAGTATCCAGCTTCTTTTCAGCTTCCACATTTATTCTCGACTTTTCTGGAGCTGCTACCACTTTACCACTTCTAGTGGTGACAAACATACAATCCTCCCTTGGATTGGTGACTGTGTTTCTAGGGAAATTACCTGGAGTTCTATCAGCAACTTGCTTGGCCAGCTGGCCAATTTGATTTTCCATATTTCTGATCGAAGCACTCATGTTTCTGGTATTAGCCCTAGTCTCTTCCATGAAAGCATTTGTGTTTTTGGTATTGACTCTAGTCTCTTCCATAAAAGCATTGGAGTGTTGAGCCATTTGTCCAACTAACCTCTCTAAATCAGAAAGTTC